>NC_138296.1:7405000-7430000 GCF_965601325.2 Salmo salar | reverse complement strand
ACACACACACAGAGAGAGACACACAGAGCAGAGCGTTTGTCTAGAGTATCAAAGTGAACGGTGGCTGTTGTAATGGTGAGACGTTCAGTGTTATCCCTGAACTGTGTTAACCATCATATACCCAGACCTGGAAGGCTGTAAGCAGCAGCAGTATCTCTGATTCAGGTCATTGACAAGCCTTCTCTCTCTCTCTCCTTCCCTCTCCCCCTCTCTCTCATTTTCCTTCTCTCTCTCTCTCCCCCCCTCTCTCCTCCTGCTCCCCCTCGCTCTCTCTCTTTCCCCCCTCTCTCCCTCCTGCCCCCCCTCTCTCTCCCTCTCCTCCTCTCTCTCCCTTTCCCTCTCTCTCCTTCCCTCTCCCCCTCTATCTCGCCCTTTCTCCTTCCCTCTCCCCCTCTCTCTCCCTTTCCTTCTCTCTCTCTCTCTCTCCCTCTCTCCTTCCTGCTCCCCTCTTTCTCTCTCTCTCTCTCCCCCTTTCCTTCTCTTGCTCTCTCCCTTTCCTCCTCTCTCTCTCCTTCTCTCTTCCTCTCTGCCTTTCTCTCTCTCTCCTTTGAAGTTTCTACTCTTAATAATAATAATAATAATATGGCTGATTAGAAGGGTGAAACTTTCTCCCTGGCTGCTGTTTATGTAACTGCAGTAGCACCCTCTTAAAGCTGCAGCACACAGAGAGAGAGAGAGAGACACACAGAGAGAGAGAGGCACAACGTGAGAAATAAACAGACAGAGAGAGAAAGAGAGAGACACACATAGAGAGAGAGACAGAGAGAGAGACACACACACACACACACATAATACACACAACAATAAAACACACCAGCACAACACCATAATAACACCATCACAACACCATCACAACACCAGCACAACACCATAATAACACCATCACAACACCAGCACAACACCATAATAACACCATCACAACACCAGCACAACACCATCACAACACCATCACAACACCAGCACAACACCATAATGACACCATCACAACACCAGCACAACACCAGCACAACACCATAATCACACCATAATAACACCATCACAACACCAGCACAACACCATAATAACACCATCACAACACCAGCACAACACCATCACAACACCATCACAACACCAGCACAACACCATCATAACACCATCACAACACCATCACAATACTAGCACAACACCAGCACAACACCATAATAACACCATCACAACACCAGCACAACACCAGCACAACACCATAATAACACCATCACAACACCATAATAACACCATCACAACACCATCACAACACCAGCACAACACCAGCACAACACTAGCACAACACCAGCACAACACCAGCACAACACCAGCACAACACCAGCACAACACTAGCACAACACCAGCACAACACCATCACAACACCAGCACAACACCATCACACACCATCACAACACCATCACAACACTATCACAACACCATCACAACACCAGCACAACACCATCACAACACCATCACAACACCAGCACAACGCCATCACAACGCCAGCACAACGCCAGCACAACACCATCACAACGCCATCACAACGCCATCACAACGCCAGCACAACGCCACCACAACGCCAGCACAACACCATCACAACACCATCACAACACCAGCACAACACCATCACAACACCAGCACAACACTAGCACAACACCAGCACAACACCAGCACAACACCATCACAACACCATCACAACACCAGCACAACACCATCACAACACCAGCACAACACCAGCACAGCACCATCACAACACCAGCACAACGCCATCACAACGCCAGCACAACACCAGCACAACACCATCACAACACCATCACAACACCAGCACAACACCATCACAACACTGTGTGTGTGTATGTGTGTGTGGGTGTGTGTGTGTATGTTTGTGTATGTGAGTGTGTGTGTGCACGTGTATATGTGCTCGTGTGTGTGCACGTGTATATGTGCTTGTGTGTATGTGTGTATGTATGTGTGTATGTATGTATGTAGGTTGCTAGGACCCTCTCCTACACTGAGCCCAGGGCCAGTGGATTTCATTAAACTGCTGCACATCACCTGTTCCTTATTCTTCATCATATCCCTGACATTTAACACGCCACTCCACTGGTCCTACTAACCCAGGATAACGCACGCACATTCACACACACACACATTCACACATTCACACACACACACACACACACACACACACACACACACACACACACACACACACACACACACACACACACACACACACACACACACACACATTCACACACACACACACACACACACATTCACACACACACACACACACACACACACACACACACACACACACACACACACACCCCACACACACACACACACACACACACACATTCACACACACACACACACACACACACACACATTCACACACACACACACACACACATGCACACACACACACACACACACACACACACACACACACACACACACACAGAGAGAGAGAGAGAAAAATAAAATAACAGAATAAGAACCCTTATACCATCATTATCTCTGTCTCTCTCTCTGTCTGTCTCTCTTTCTTTGTCTCTCTCTCAATTGCAATTCAATGTAATTTAAGGGCTTTATTTACATGGGAAATATATGTTAACATTGCCAAAGCAAGTGAAGTAGATGACAAACAAAAGTGAAATAAACAATAATAATTAACAGTAAACATTGCACTCACAGAAGTTCCAAAATAATAAAGACATTTCAAATGTCATATTATGTCTATATACAGTGTTGTAATGATGTGCAAATAGGAAAATAAATAAACATAAATATTAGGTTGTATTTACAATGGTGTTTGTTCTTCACTGGTTGTCTCTCCCCCTCTCTCTCTCTTTCTTTGTCTCTCTGTTTCGCTTTCTCTTTCTCCCTCTATCTCTAGTTGTCCATGCATCCCCCATCTTTCCCTCTCCTCCTGCCTTCATATCTCTCCCTCTATCTCCTATCATAAATAAAACACTGCCTCTGCAGCCTGTATGGGTGTGTGTGGGTGAGCAACAGGCACATTAATGTGTGTGTATGTGTTCACGCCTGTGTATGTGTGTGTCACGCTGTGTGTGTGTGTGTGTGTGTGTGTGTGTGTGTGTGTGTGTGTGTGTGTGTGTGTGTGTGTGTGTGTGTGTGTGTGTGTGTGTGTGTTCACGCCTGTGTACAGTATGTGTGTGTGCACATGCATGCATGTTTCCACACACAAATGTTTGTGAGTGGGTGAATTCTAAATATTACTGCATTATCCTGGTTCTCTGTCTACCACAGCATTACTACATTACCCTGGTTGCCTGTCTACCACAACATTACAACATTATCATGGTTGTCTACCACAACGTTACTGCATTACTCTGGTTGCCTGTCTACCACAACATTACTGCATTATCCTGGTTATATGGCTACCACAACATTACTGCATTATCCTGGTTGCATGTCTATCACAACATAATTCCATTACCCTGGTTTACTGCATTATCCTGGTTGTATATCTACCACAACAATACTGCATTACCCTGGTTGCCTGTCTATCACAACATTACTTCATTATCCTGGTTGCCTGTTTACCACACCAGTGCTGCATTATCCTGGTTGCCTGTCTAAAACATTACTTCATTATCCTGGTTGCCTGTCTACCACAACATTACTGCATTACCCTGGTTGTCTGTCTACCACAACATTACTTCATTATCCTGGTTTCCTGTCTACCACAACATTAATGCATTATCCTGGTTGTCTGTCTACCACAACATTACTCCATTAGGTTTGGGTTAGGAGGTAAGCTAGTCCTAAATGTTATGTCTATCTAACCTATGTGTGACTAGGGGGAATCTTAATTGTGTTCCTTCTGTCCTCTCGTCATTTCCTTCTCCAACAACATTGGAGGAGAAGGTCAGAGGTCCTGCCCCCTCGGATCATCTCCTCCAATGGGATTTGGTAAAAGAAGCGAGGAGAGAGGACATGAGGACACAAGGAAATACAAGTGAGATTCCTAGGAACTGCAGTCTCCAGTGGTGAGGATACTGCATACTGCCTGCTGTGAATGGTGATGTGGCGCCATCTTTTGGTGAGCAGGGGGATTCACAGCAGAGTGAGGTGGTAGAGGTGAGGAGCAGAGAAAGGCCTGTCCATAGACTCAGATATCAGTCATTTAATAGGATCTCTGTGGGCCTATCCTTGTCTGGCTACTAGCACATACACAGCTAGCTAGCTATTCATATCGGCTACACATGTAGAGCGTATCTTAGTGCCTAGCTGTCCATTCAGAGTGTATCTTATTGTCTAGCTGTCCATTCAGAGTGTATCTTAGTGCCTAGCTGTCCATTCAGAGTGTATCTTAGTGCCTAGCTGTCCATTCAGAGTGTATCTTAGTGCCTAGCTGTCCATTCAGAGTGTATCTTAGTGTCTAGCTGTCCATTCAGAGTGTATCTTAGTGTCTAGCTGTCCATTCAGAGTGTATCTTAGGTGTCTAGCTGTCCATTCAGAGTGTATCTTAGTGTCTAGCTGTCCATTCAGAGTGTATCTTAGTGTCTAGCTGTCCATTCAGAGTGTATCTTAGTGTCTAGCTGTCCATTCAGAGTGTATCTTAGTGTCTAGCTGTCCATTCAGAGTGTATCTTATTGTCTAGCTGTCCATTCAGAGTGTATCTTATTGTCTAGCTGTCCATTCAGAGTGTATCTTATTGTCTAGCTGTCCATTCAGAGTGTATCTTATTGTCTAGCTGTCCATTCAGAGTGTATCTTAGTGTCTAGCTGTCCATTCAGAGTGTATCTTAGTGTCTAGCTGTCCATTCAGAGTGTATCTTATTGTCTAGCTGTCCATTCAGAGTGTATCTTATTGTCTAGCTGTCCATTCAGAGTGTATCTTATTGTCTAGCTGTCCATTCAGAGTGTATCTTAGTGTCTAGCTGTCCATTCAGAGTGTATCTTAGTGTCTAGCTGTCCATTCAGAGTGTATCTTAGTGTCTAGCTGTCCATTCAGAGTGTATCTTAGTGTCTAGCTGTCCCTTCAGAGTGTATCTTAGTGTCTAGCTGTCCCTTCAGAGTGTATCTTAGTGTCTAGCTGTCCATTCAGAGTGTATCTTAGTGTCTAGCTGTCCATTCAGAGTGTATCTTATTGTCTAGCTGTCCATTCAGAGTGTATCTTAGTGTCTAGCTGTCCATTCAGAGTGTATCTTAGTGTCTAGCTGTCCATTCAGAGTGTATCTTAGTGTCTAGCTGTCCATTCAGAGCGTATCTTAGTGTCTAGCTGTCCATTCAGAGCGTATCTTAGTGTCTAGCTGTCCATTCAGAGCGTATCTTAGTGTCTAGCTGTCCATTCAGAGTGTATCTTAGTGTCTAGCTGTCCATTCAGAGTGTATCTTAGTGTCTAGCTGTCCATTCAGAGTGTATCTTAGTGTCTAGCTGTCCATTCAGAGTGTATCTTAGTGTCTAGCTGTCCATTCAGAGTGTATCTTAGTGTCTAGCTGTCCATTCAGAGTGTATCTTAGTGTCTAGCTGTCCATTCAGAGTGTATCTTATTGTCTAGCTGTCCATTCAGAGTGTATCTTAGTGTCTAGCTGTCCATTCAGAGTGTATCTTAGTGTCTAGCTGTCCATTCAGAGTGTATCTTAGTGTCTAGCTGTCCATTCAGAGTGTATCTTAGTGTCTAGCTGTCCATTCAGAGTGTATCTTAGTGTCTAGCTGTCCATTCAGAGTGTATCTTATTGTCTAGCTGTCCATTCAGAGTGTATCTTAGTGTCTAGCTGTCCATTCAGAGTGTATCTTATTGTCTAGCTGTCCATTCAGAGTGTATCTTATTGTCTAGCTGTCCATTCAGAGTGTATCTTAGTGTCTAGCTGTCCATTCAGAGTGTATCTTATTGTCATGGACAGTGTTGGGGCAGAGAATTTCCCTCAGGACCACGGACAGCTCCCATTATGAGAGAGTTAGGACAGAGAATATACTTCAGGACCACGGACAGCTCCCATTAGAACAGAGTTCAGACAGAGAAGACCTACTGAGGAGTACAGACAGCTCCAATATATCTCTGTAACAGAGAAGCTATGAGCATAAAAACACCACAATGCAACATTCTAGTCCCTGTTTCTCTCTCTCTCGCGCTAAACACAATATATCAAGTTTCTGATCAGAACAATATCTCTCCCTCTCCATCTCTGTTTTCCTCCTCTGGCTTTGACTTGCCTTTGATTTCAACAGACCCCAAAACCAGGCAGAATAATCACACCCTCTATAATCACAGAGCAGGGAACATGAGTCTCAAGCAGGATTCAGTACTGATGAGATGGAGGAGGAGGAAGAGGAAGATGAAGAGGCGGAGGAAGAGGAAGAGGAGGATGAGAAAGGAGGAGAGAAGATGGAGGAGGAGAAAAATAAGGAGGAGGAGGATGAGAAAGGAGGAGAGAAGATGATAGAGGAGGAGGAGGATGACAAGGAGGAGGAGGATGACAAGGAGGAGGAGGATGACGAGGAGGAGGAGAAGGAAGAGAGAACCCAGAGGAATATGTTTTCAGTATCTCTACATCACAACCCTAACCTTCAGACTTCTACAAAGTTTCAAACTCTTTATCTTCTCTTTTCTTTCTGTCAGAGCCTCAGTAAACGTACAACACCTTCACTTTAAGGAGTTATCAAAGGTGAAAAAAAGACAGAGAAATATACAAACTAAGAAAGAGAAAGACAGAGATAAAATGCTGTTGGTTAAACACACGGAGAAAAAGTGTTAGTTGAATCCAGGAAGTTAAATGTCCAGTCTGTAGTATCGGATGTATATATTTTATCCTCCATCATCACTTCTGTCCTCTCCTTTCATCTCCTGCTGCTGCATTTATCCTCCATCATCTCTTCTGTCCTCTCCTTTAATCTCCTGCTGCTGCACTTATCCTCCATCATCTCTTCTGTCCTCTCCTTTAATCTCCTGCTGCTGCACTTATCCTCCATAATCTCTTCTGTCCTCTCCTTTAATCTCCTGCTGCCTCACTTATCCTCCATCATCTCTTCTGTCCTCTCCTTTAATCTCCTGCTGCTGCACTTATCCTCCATAATCTCTTCTGTCCTCTCCTTTAATCTCCTGCTGCCTCACTTGTCCTCCATCATCTCTTCTGTCCTCTCCTTTAATCTCCTGCTGCTGCACTTATCCTCCATCATCTCTTCTGTCCTCTCCTTTAATCTCCTGCTGCTGCACTTATCCTCCATCATCTCTTCTGTCCTCTCCTTTAATCTCCTGCTGCCTCACTTGTCCTCCATCATCTCTTCTGTCCTCTCCTTTAATCTCCTGCTGCCTCACTTATCCTCCATCATCTCTTCTGTCCTCTCCTTTACTCTCCTGCTGCCTCACTTGTCCTTCATCATCTCTTCTGTCCTCTCCTTTAATCTCACCTGCGGAGAAGAGCTAGGCTTTCTTTTCAATTCGCTACATTTTGTCAATTAGCAGGGCTGGTTTTTAAACCAAAACTTGTTTTAATAACAGCCACACAGATTGTTACAGTGTTATGTAAGCACACACTCACATTATCCTTTAAATCCTACACACACCACGGCTATTCACCACTCCACTGCGTGTGTGTGTGTGTGTGTGTGTGTGTGTGTGTGTGTGTGTGTGTGTGTGTGTGTGTGTGTGTGTGTGTGTGTGTGTGTGTGTGTGTGTGTGTGTGTGTGTGTGTGTGTGTGTGTGTGTGTGTGTGTGTAAGCTCCTCTAGTTCTACCTGATTTGGTCGGCTGCCTTGCAGACAGCTGTGGAGGAGGAGTGGAGCGAGGGAGTGGAGATGAAAAAGAAAGAGAGAAAGGTAGAACATCCGTCTGTTACTCACCGAGACACTGTCCTTATTTAAACAGATGCTACTGTCACTGCTGGAACTCTGAGAGACAGGGAGAGAGGGAATGAGAGAGAGAGACAGAGAAGGATAGGGGGCATTAGAAAACAGGTAAAGCAGTAGAGAGCTATCATGCTGGCAGAGAGATTGTTGTGTTGAGTGTTGACAGTAGTAATTCAGGTGTGTACATGACAGTACACTCTTGATTGGTTTATTACTTAGTGTAAATGTTGTGGACTTATCAGTTCACCGACCCATTCACCAACACACACACACACACACACACACACACAGAGAGAGATCTTCTAATATCTTAATTAGAATATGGTCTAAGGTATCACTTACTACTGTATAATAGCTGATTGTTTGAGCAGGGTTACAGTGAAGACATGTTAACACAGAGAACACTGCTCTCAATATTGGAGAGAGAAAGAACACTTTACTGACGTGATGACTTTACTGACGTGATGACTTTACTGACGTGATGACTTTACTGACGTGATGACTTTACTGACGAGGTGACTTTACTGACGTGATGACTTTACTGACGTTGTGACTACTGATTCTCTCTCTGTCTCACTCTCCCTCCCCCTCTCCCTCTCCCCCCCCCCCTCTCTCTCCCCCCCCCTCATCATGTGATCATAGCAGTGTGTTAGACTAGGAGGAGGTCTGTACATGATGACAGCATAGGAGCAGGTTGTGGGGTTCTGACAGGACCTGTTGGCCAAGATACACTGTTACTCAACACACACACTCAAACCCGCTCTGTCTGCCACACACTCCTACAGGGGACTATACACAGTGTGGTAGGAGATGACGTCAGCTGGTTCCTTCCTTCACCAAGTCAAGGCCTGGTTTCCCCGGACACAGATCAAGTCTAGTCCTGGATTACAACACACTTTCAATGAGATTTTTTTTAAATCTCATTGATCTGTGTCCGGGAAACTGCCCCTACATGTTTCGAGAAATACAACATTTATTGGGCTTTGAAAGAAGGGTTCATCCCTTTAGGTTTGGTCAACAAATGGTTTAATCTAATGATCACTATAATACAACCACCAGAATGTCCATGTAACTTCCTGTTGTATTAGTCCATCAGTTTGATGATACTGTAGACTCAGCCACTGGGGTTCAAATCAGTTTGATGATACTGTAGACTCAGCCACTGGGGTTCAAAACAGTTTGATGATACTGTAGACTCAGCCACTGGGGTTCAAATCAGTTTGATGATACTGTAGACTCAGCCACTGGGGTTCAAATCAGTTTGATGATACTGTAGACTCAGCCACTGGGGTTCAAATCAGTTTGATGATACTGTAGACTCAGCCACTGGGGTTCAAATCAGTTTGATGATACTGTAGACTCAGCCACTGGGGTTCAAATCAGTTTGATGATACTGTAGACTCAGCCACTGGGGTTCAAATCAATCGTTCCACAGATTGGATCTAGTCCACAGCACAAGTGATTCAAACTGCTCTAAGTTACTCTGGTAATAACCTCGTCCCCAGCCTCAGTAGCCTCCGCATATAGAGCCTGGTAACACCGTGCAGTGGGACTTCAAAATGGGCGCGGTTTAAAATTGAGGTGGGAGAGAGAGAGACTGTTAAAACTATATTAAGTGGAAAAATTCAGAAAATTGTCAATTAAAATAATTGTTCTATCACGGCGGCCATATTATTTTTGGCCCAATTGAATCATATGAAGTTCATATGTGAAAACTACAGTATTTGTTAGATGCATACTTTCCCATTTCCTAAACTCACTTCCTTCTTTAGCCCATCACCTGCGCTGGTCGCGCTTTGGTGGTGCTAGATGGTGATGGCACGAGCAATAAGACAATTCAAAACGGCGGTTGTTTTCACCGCCATAGACTGCAACTCAATTCCCATTCTGAGGCATTCTGAAACCAGTCATCTGGACAGAGAGAGAGAGACTACTCTGACAACAGTTGTGTACAGTTGAAGATGTGTAACAATGGAGCAGTTCTGGAATCTACAGTTCCACAGTTAACTGAATAGATGTGTAACAATGGAGCAGTTCTGGAATCTGTAGTTCCACAGATGACTGAATAGATGTGTAACAATGGAGCAGTTCTGGAATCTGTAGTTCCACAGTTGACTGAATAGATGTGTAACAATGGAGCAGTTCTGGAATCTGTAGTTCCACAGATGACTGAATAGATGTGTAACAATGGAGCGGTTCTGGAATCTGTAGTTCCACAGTTGGCTGAATAGATGTGTAACAATGGAGAGGTTCTGGAATCTGTAGTTCCACAGTTGACTGAATAGATGTGTAACAATGGAGCAGTTCTGGAATCTGTAGTTCCACAGTTGACTGAATAGATGTGTAACAATGGAGCAGTTCTGAAATCTACAGTTCCACAGTTGACTGAATAGATGTGTAACAATGGAGCAGTTCTGGAATCTGTAGTTCCACAGTTGACTGAATAGATGTGTAACAATGGAGCAGTTCTGGAATCTGTAGTTCCACAGTTAACTGAATAGATGTGTAACAATGGAGCAGTTCTGGAATCTGTAGTTCCACAGTTGACTGAATAGATGTGTAACAATGGAGCAGTTCTGGAATCTACAGTTCCACAGTTGACTGAATAGATGTGTAACAATGGAGCAGTTCTGGAATCTACAGTTCCACAGTTGACTGAATAGATGTGTAACAATGGAGCAGTTCTGGAATCTGTAGTACCACAGTTGACTGATTAGATGTGTAACAATGTAGCAGTTCTGGAATCTGTAGTTCCACAGTTGACTGAATAGATGTGTAACAATGGAGCAGTTCTGGAATCTGTAGTTCCACAGTTGACTGAATAGATGTGTAACAATGTAGCAGTTCTGGAATCTGTAGTTCCACAGTTGACTGAATAGATGTGTAACAATGGAGCAGTTCTGGAATCTGTAGTTCCACAGTTGACTGAATAGTGGGGAACAATGGAGCAGTTCTGGAATCTACAGTTCCACAGTTGACTGAATAGATGTGTAACAATGGAGCAGTTCTGGAATCTGTAGTTCCACAGTTGACTGAATAGTGGGGAACAATGGAGCAGTTCTGGAATCTACAGTTCCACAGTTGACTGAATAGATGTGTAACAATGGAGCAGTTCTGGAATCTGTAGTTCCACAGTTGACTGAATAGTAAGTACGTGTTGATCACTATTCTGAGTTAGACTGTCTGTCCTGTCTAATGTTGAGCTGCAGTGTTAGCAGTTAGACTGTTTGTCCTGTCTAATGTTGAGCTGCAGTGTTAGCAGTTAGACTGTCTGTCCTGTCTAATGTTGAGCTGCAGTGTTAGCAGTTAGACTGTCTGTCCTGTCTAATGTTGAGCTGCAGTGTTAGCAGTTAGACTGTCTGTCCTGTCTAATGTTGAGCTGCAGTGTTAACAGTTAGACTGTCTGTCCTGTCTAATGTTGAGCTGCAGTGTTAACAGTTAGACTGTCTGTCCTGTCTAATGTTGAGCTGCAGTGTTAACAGTGAGACTGTCTGTCCTGTCTAATGTTGAGCTGCAGTGTTAACAGTTAGACTGTCTGTCCTGTCTAATGTTGAGCTGCAGTGTTAGCAGTTAGACTGTCTGTCCTGTCTAATGTTGAGCTGCAGTGTTAGCAGTTAGACTGTCTGTCCTGTCTAATGTTGAGCTGCAGTGTTAGCAGTTAGACTGTCTATCCTGTCTAATGTTGAGCTGCAGTGTTAGCAGTTAGACTGTCTGTCCTGTCTAATGTTGAGCTGCAGTGTTAACAGTTAGACTGTCTGTCCTGTCTAATGTTGAGCTGCAGTGTTAGCAGTTAGACTGTCTGTCCTGTCTAATGTTGAGCTGCAGTGTTAGCAGTTAGACTGTCTGTCCTGTCTAATGTTGAGCTGCAGTGTTAACAGTTAGACTGTCTGTCCTGTCTAATGTTGAGCTGCAGTGTTAGTATTCTCCAAAGAGGTTAAGTCTACTCAATACTCTCCTCCCTATATTTCCCTGTGATGTACAGTACATCTCAATGTGGAGAACTTATTCACCTTCTGAATCAGGAACGCCATTTATCATAAAAACCCAGCTCCCTGCTTCACTGCTGAACAACTGACAGGAGAGAGAAAGGTAGAGAGACAGAAACCTCGGCTTAACATCAGCGCCACAGGTAACATCAGCGCCACAGGTAACTTCCACAAAGCTGTGAACGATCTGATCTGAGAGACATGGCAAGAAGGGCCTTCTATGCCATCAAAAGGAACATAAATATGACATACCAATTAGGATCTGGTTAAAAAAGCTTGAATCAGTTACAGAACCCATTGCTCTTTATGGTTGTGAGGTCTGAAGTCCGCTAACCAACCAATAATTCACAAAATGGGACAAACACCAAATTGAGACTGCACACAAAACTCTGCAAAACACCAATATAAAACACCAAATTACGCATGCAGAGCAGAATTAGGCCGATACCCGCTAATTATCAAAATCCAGAAAAGAGCCGTTAAATTCTACAACCACCTAAAAGGAAGCGATTCCCAAACCTTCCATAACAAAGCCATTACCTACAGACAGACGCACCTGGAGAAGAGTCCCCTGTTCACAAACACGAGAAAACAAAAAGATAATTACTTGACACACTGGAAAGAATTAACAGAAAAACTGAGCAAACTACAATATTTGGCCCAAAATAGAGAGTAGACAATGGCAGATTACCTGACCACAGTGACTGACCCAAAGTTAAGGAAAGCTTGCTATTGAGAAAGGCTGCCGTAGGCAGACCTGGCTCTCAAGAGAAGACAGGCTATGTGCACACTGCCCACAAAATGAGGTGGCAAGATTTGGGACCTGTTGCCACAAGAAAAGGGCAAACACCATTGTAAATACAACCCATATTTATTTTCCCTTTTGTACATCATTACAACACTGTATATAGACATAATATGACATTTGAAATGTCTTTATTCTTTGGAACTTTTGTGAGTGTAATGTTTGCTGTTTATGATCTATTTCAGTTGCTTTGGCAATGTAAACATATGTTTCCAGAGCAAGAGAGCGAGAGAGAGAGAGAGAGAGAGAGAGAGAGAGAGAGAGAGCACTAGTAACAACTGCAAAGTTTGTTGACACATGCTGGGACATGCAGGGAGAAGACAGAGAGCCTGTTAAAGTGAGACTAGAGAGCCTGTTAAACAGAGAAGAGAGTCTCTCTAACTTACTCTCTCTGTCTTTCCGTCCCCCCTCTCTCTCTCTCTCTCTCTGTAACGGCTCTCGTTGGTGGTAGAAGTGGACCAAGGCGCAGCGTGGTAAGTGTTCCTGATTCTTTATTCACAAAAAAACACTTAAACAAAATACCAAAAGCGAACAGTTCTGTCAGGCACAGACACTAAACAGAAAACAAGATCCCAGAAAAACCAAAAGGAAAATGACAACTTATATATGATCCCCAATCAGAGACAACGATAGGCAGCTGCCTCTGATTGGGAACCATACACGGCCAAAAACAAAGAAATAGAAGACATAGCTTTTCCCACCCGAGTCACACCCTGACCTAACCAAACATAGAGAATAATAAGGATCTCTACGGTCAGGGCGTGACACTCTCTGGACACACTGGGGCTTTGTGTCACAGTAGTTCTGATGGAGCCAATGCTTTTATAATGGGAGTTACAGGACAACGAATGGACATGATTGTCTGACAGAAAAACACACAAATGATTCGCTTTTGACGGATGCAAACTCGTCCGAAAACAGCTGACTTGAGTTGTACTTTTGACAGACAAAAAAAAATGGACAAGGATGTACGTCATATAAGATTGAATGTTTGTTCATGCATCTCAGTGTGGTTGAAGTAACTATTGTTTGTCTAATGAATTACAGACTGTGTTCTCTCTTTCCAGACTGAACTTTCACATTGCTGTATTGCATCAATATGCTCTGCAAGCTGCCTCTGCCATGAGCTCTGGACCTGTATGGTGCAGGTGGCAGTGGGCTTTATGCCCTGAAACCCCAGAGGTCTCAGGTTCATGCTCCGTTCCTGCTGTTCCCTCTCAATCACTACACTACTACTGCCGTCCCCTCCAGCAATATCTGGTGCAGTACAGCACACCCATCTGTATAAATATAGGATATATGAGGGTATACCATGGATGGGATTATTAAATGAATAACACCCTTTAAAGAATTTAAAAAATATATATTGTACCATTTAAACTGATGGGAAATATATTTTCCATAACCAAAATGTTTCTATTTTCAGCTGTTTTGAAGCTGGTGTACAAAATTGAAAGTAAAAGACGGCAAAAAACTAAACTTAATAACGGGAAGCATAGAAATATCCAACATAGAACAGATCTACCGCTTCTCGGACTGGCTTTCAATGATAATGACAAATCTATAACTCATATTTCTATGTGAATTTGGTCGGGTCGCACGAAAAAGTTACATATTGCGGCTTTAATGAACAATGGATAATAATATATGGATCCTACAGCCATCCTATTGTTGACTGTTAGGCATTAAAAATAACATCAAATACTATTTTATTGGTCACATACACATATTTAGCAGATGTTATTGCGGGTGTAGCGAAATGCTTGTGTTTCTAGCTCCAACAGTGCAGTAATATCTAACAGTTCACAACGATACAAACTAATATAAAAGTAAAAGATTGGAATTAAGAAATACTTACATTTTAGAATGTCGGAGTGTCATTGACTAAAATACAGTAGATTAGAATACAGTATCTACAAATGAAATGAGTAAAGCAGTATGTAAACATTATTAACTTCTTTGGGATAGGGGGCAGTATTTTCACGGCCGGATAAAAAACGTACCCGATTTAATCTGGTTACTACTCCTGCCCAGAAACTAGAATATGCATATAATTAGTAGATTTGGATAGAAAACACTCTAAAGTTTCTAAAACTGTTTGAATGGTGTCTGTGAGTATAACAGAACTCATATGGCAGGCCAAAACCTGAGAAGATTCCATGCAGGAAGTGCCCTGTCTGACAATTTGTTGTCCTTCTGTTGCATCTCTATCGAAAATACAGCATCTGTGCTGTAACGTGACACTTTCTAAGGCTTCCATTGGCTCTCTAAAGCCGCCAGAAAGTGGAATGGGGTGTCTGCTGTCTCTGGGCAAAGTATAGGAGCAGAGTTTGTAAGTGGTCAGCCTGGGGACAGTGAGACTGGAGATGCGCGGTCACGAGTACTCGCCATGTTTTTCTTTCTCTCTTTGAATGAATACAACGTTGCCCGGTTGGAATATCATCGCTATTTTACGAGAAAAATAGCATAAAAAATGATTTTAAACAGCGTTTGACATGCTTCTAAGTACGGTAATGGAATATTTTGCATTTTTTTGTCACGAAATGCGCTCGCGCGTTACCCTTCGGATAGTGAGCTGAACGCATGAACAAAACGGAGGTATTTGGATATAACTATGGATTATTTGGAACCAAAACAACATTTGTTGTTGAAGTAGAAGTCCTGGGAGTGCATTCTGACGAAGAACAGCAAAGGTAATCCAATTTTTCTAATAGTAATTCTGAGTTTAGGTGACCCCGAAGTTGGCGGATGTCAAAATAGCTAGCCGTGATCGCCGAGCTATGTACTCAGAATATTGCAAAATGTGCTTTCGCCGAAAAGCTATTTTAAAATCGGACACCGCGATTGCATAAAGGAGTTCTGCATCTATAATTCTTAAAATGATTGTTATGTATTTTGTCAACGTTTATCGTGAGTAATTTAGTAAATTCACCGGGAAGTTTTCGGTGGGTATGCTAGTTCTGAACATCACATGCTAATGTAAAAAGCTGGTTTTTGATATAAATATGAACTTGATTGAACAAAACATGCATGTATTGTATAACATAATGTCCTAGGAGTGTCATCTGATGAAGAGCATCAAAGGTTAGTGCTGCATTTAGCTGTGGTTTTGGTTTATGTGACATATATGCTTGCTTGGAAAATGGCAGTGTGATTATTTGTGTCTATGTACTCTCCTAACATAATCTAATGTTTTGCTTTCGCTGTAAAGCCTTTTTGAAATCGGACAATGTGGTTAGATTAACGAGAGTCTTGTCTTTAAAATGGTGTGAAATATTTGATTGTTTGAGAAAATTGAATTGTGGTATTTTAGTTGGTTTTGTATTTCGCGCCGTGCGATGCCATTGGTTGTTGGCTAGGGGTTCCGCAGGCGGAACGGGGTTCCGCTACCGGAACGGGGTTCCGCTACCGGAACGTCTGTCCTCAACAGGTTAAAGTGACTAGTGTTCCATTATTAAAGTGACCAGTGATTCCAACACAACTAGGGCAGCAGCCTCTAAGGTGCAGTGTTGAGTAACCGGGTGGAAGCCGGGTAGTGAGGGCTATTTAACAGTCTGATGGCCTTGAGATAGAAGCTGTTTTTTTACTCTCTCTGCCCCAGCTTTGATGCAACTGTACTGACCTAGCCTTCTGGATGATAGCGGGGTGAACAGGCCGTGGCTCGGGTGGTTGATACAGCTCAACAGGATGCTCTCAATTGTGCATCTGTAAAAGATTGTGAGGGTTTTAGAGGCTAAGCCAAATTTCTTCAGCCTCCTGAGGTTGAAGAGGTGCTGTTGCGCATTCTTCACCACACTGTCTGTGTGGGTGGAACATTTCAGATCATCAGTGATGTGTACTGAGGAACTTGAAGCTTTCTACCTTCTCAACTGCAGTTCCATCAATGTGGATATGGGCGTGCTCTCTCTGCTGTTTCCACAATCAGCTCCTTTGTTTTTTTGACATTGAATGAGAGGTTATTTTCCGTTCACCACTCTGCCAAGGCCCTCACCTCCTCCCTGTAGGCCGTCTCATCATTGTTGGTAATCAGGCCTACTACTGTTGTGTCATCTGCAAACTTGGTGATTGAGTTGGAGGCGTGCATGGCCACGCAGTCATGGGTGAACAGGGAGTACAGGAGGGGGCTGAGCACGCACCCCTGTGTTCAGGATCAGCAAAGTGGAGGTGTTGTTTCCTACCTTAACCACCTGGGGGCGGCCCGTCAGGAAGTCCAGGACCCAGTTGCACAGGGCGGGGTTCAGACCCAGGGCGGTAAGCAAATTGAAGTGGGTCTAGGGTGTCAGGTAAGGTAGAGGTGATATGATCCTTAACTAGCCTCTCAAAGCACTTCATGATGACAGAAGTGAGTACTACAGGGCGATAATCATTTATTTCAGTTACCTTTGCTTTCTTGGGTACAGGAACAATGGTGGCCATCTTGAAGCAAGTGGGGACAGCAGACTGGGATAGGAAGAGATTGAATATGTCCGTAAACACTCTAGCCAGCTGGTCCTTGACGTGGCTGGTTTCCCCTTTGTAATCTGTGATTGTCTGTAGACCCTGCCACATACGTCTCGTGTCTGAGTCATTGAATTACGACTCCACTTTGTCTCTATACTGATGTTTTGTCTATTTGATTGCTTTATGGAGTGAATAACTACACTGTTTGTATTTGGCCATATTCCCAGTCACCTTGCCATGGTTAAATGCGGTGGTTCGCGCTTTCAGTTTTGCAGGAATGCTGCCATCTATTCACGGTTTCTGGTTTGGGTAGGTTTTAATAGTCACAATGGGTACAACATCTCCTATACACTTCCTGATGAACTCATTCACTGTGTCTGTGTATTCGTCAATGTTATTCTCAGAGGCTACCCGGAGCATATCCCAGTCCGTGTGATGAAAACAATCTTGAAGCATGGATTCTGATTGGTCAGACCAGCGTTTAATAGACCTTAACATGAGTACTTCCTGTTTGAGTATCTGCCTATAGGAAGGGAGGAGCAAAATGGATTCATGATCAAATTTACCGAAAGGGAGGTTGTTGAAGGGCCTTGTAGGCATCCTGGAAGAGGGAGTAGCAGTGGTCAAGGGTTTTCCCAGGGCGAGTACAACATTCATTCACATACATTGGTAGAGTTTTCCTCAGATTTGCTTTGTTAAAATCCCCAGCTACAATAAATGCGGCCTCAGGATATTTGGTTTCCAGTTTGCATAAAGTTCAGTATAGTACTTTGAGGGCCGTTGTGGTTTCGGCTTGAGGGGCAACTGCACATGGGGACAAAGATCATTCTTTTTGGAGAAATGTCCTCAGGTCTGATGAAACAAAAATCGAACTGTTTGGCCATAATGACCATCGTTATGTTTGGAGGAAAAAGGGGGAGGCTTGCAAGCCGAAGAACACATCCCAACCGTGAAGCACAGGGGTGGCAGCATCATGTTGTGGGGATGTTTTGCTGCAGGAGGGACTGGTGCACTTCACAAAATAGATGGCATCAAGAGGAAGGAAAATTATGTGGATATATTGAAGCAACATCTCAAGACATCAGTCAGGAAGTTAAAGCTTGGTCGCAAATGGATCTTCCAAATGGACAGTGACCCCAAGCATACTTCCAAAGTTGTGGCAAAATGGCTTAAGGACAACAAAGTCAAGGTATTGGAGTGGCCATCACAAAGCCCTGACCTCAATCCTATAGAACATTTGTGGGCAGAACTGAAAAAGCGTGTGTGAGCTTGGAGGTCTACAAACCTGACCCAGTTACACCAGCTCTGTCAGGATGAATGGGCCAAAATTCACCCAACTTATTGTGGGAAGCTTGTGGAAGGCTACCTGAAACGTTTGACCCAAGTTAAACAATTTAAAGGTAATGCTACTAAATACTAATTGAGTGTATGTAAACTTCTGACCCACTGGGAATGTGATGAAAGAAATAAAAGCTGAAATAAATAATTCTCTCTACTATTATTCTGAAATTTCACATTCTTAAAATAAAGTGGTGATTCTAACTGACCTAAGACAGGGAATGGAATTTTTACTAGGATTAAATGTCAGGAATTGTGAAAAACTGAGTTTAAATGTATTTGGCTAAGGTGTATGTAAACTTCCTACTTCAACTGTATATGGCTGTGACTTTTTTCTCCTGAAAAACTCCCCAGTCCTTAATGATTACAAGCACACCCATAACACCCATAACATGATGCAGCCACCACCATTCTTGAAAATATGAAGAGTGGTGATGAGTTGTGTTGGATGCAAAAATATGTTATTTTATTCTGGACAAAACATGAATTGCTTTGCCACATTTTTTGCAGTATTTCTTTTAGTGCCCTGTTGCAAACAGGATGCAGGTTTTGGAATATTTTTATTCTGTACATGCTTTTTTTCTCCCCCTCTGTTGTTGATCCATCCTCAGTTTTCTCCCATCTGTTTGTGGGGGGGTTTGTTTTGTATGTAAACAATGAGGAGAGGTTGGTTGGTTAGACTGAATTATTCCTCTCTTCTTTAGTCTGGAAATGTTGAGGCAATAATGAGAGAAGGGCAATGTGTGTGTGTGTGTGTGTGTGTGTGTGTGTGTGTGTGTGTGTGTGTGTGTGTGTGTGTGTGTGGTGTGGTGTGTGTGTGTGTGTGTGTGTGTGTGTGTGTGGGGGGGGGGGGGGGGGGGGGGCCCACTCCAGCCCCCTGACAGTTCCCTACTTCAGACCAATACATAATTTAATGAAAAGTCAATGGAAGAACACAAACACGGGAAAAACTGCTGGTACCGGATGGGGGACACACTCGCACACACACACACACACCGTACAGACACTAATGCATGAAGTCAAGCACACACACAAGCCTTTGGTGCCTGATTGCTCCTGCATAAATAAATAGATAAGAGCTTTTATTTTGAGATGTGAATATTGATCTGCTAGTTATCGAGAGAGAGAGCGAGAGAGAGCGAGAGAGAGCGAGAGAGAGAGAGAGAGAGAGAGAGAGAGAGAGAGAGAGAGAGAGAGAGAGAGAGAGAGAGAGAGAGAGAGAGAGAGAGGGCAATGAGTGAAGAACAAACACCATTGTAAATACAACCCATATTTATGTTTATTTATTTTCCCTTTTGTACTTTAACTATTTGTACATCGTTACAACGCTGTATATATACATAATATGACATTTGCAATGTCTTTATTCTTTTGGAACTTTTGTGAGTGTAATTTTTTTACTGTTAATTTTTGTTTATTTCACTTTTGTTTATTATCTACTTCACTTGCTTTAACATATGTTTCCCATGCCAATAAAGCCATTGAATTGAATTGAATTGATTAAACCCTGTTGTACATCTCGGCTATATTCCATGTCCAGACCAACATACCACATGAATGGATACCCAGTACGGTGGTTTATATTAGGTATATACTAGTGTGGATATTGGTTAAAGACCTTAGTGTAAAACATGTAGAATATCTAATGTACAGGTTGTGTATTTACATGAAAGTCTGCTCAAGATTCCAGCTCAATATTTGTAGGTATTAAAATCCACATTGAGGAATTCTAGCTAGTTGGTTTGATCTCTCAGATAACAGTAGCAACAACAGAACAGAGCATAAAGCCATCCTGCCCGTGTTGTCTGAGGGCCTGGGGAACAGAGAATGCTATGAAAAGATAAAAGCAGGAGAGATATTCCTGATTGTGTGTGCTACAGCCCAAATGGTTCCCTATTCCCTACACAGTGGACTGTCTTTTTAACCAGAGTAGTGCCCTACATATGGAAGAGGGTGTGGTTTGGGACTTAACCTATGAATATTAAAGCTACCCCCATCTGTACTAAAATAGCAGCAGCAATAATAACCCTATCTGGTGAATAGGTGACTTCTGCATGGCTGTGTGAGCAGAGGAGACAAGGGATACGTCCTAAATGGATCCCTATTCCTTACATAGTGGACTACGTTTGACCAGAGCACTGTGGGCCCCTCCTCCCTATGGGCCCTGGTCTAAAGTAGTGTACTATGTAGGGTAAATGGAGCACAGAGCTATGTAGATTATTCAGATAGTCTGTAGACAGGTCTCTACTGTCTGACCTCTCCTGACAACACCCATCAGATATTCAGATAGTCTGTAGACAGGTCTCTACTGTCTGATCTCTCCTGACAACACCCATCAGATATTCAGATAGTCTGTAGACAGGTCTCTACTGTCTGATCTCTCCTGACAACACCCATCAGATATTCAGATAGTCTGTAGACAGGTCTCTACTGTCTGATCTCTCCTGACAACACTCAGAGAAGATCTTACTGTCTGCTCTGTTCTCTCTCTCTTATTCTCTATTTCTCAGCGTCTCTCTCTCTTAATCTCTTTCTCTCTGCCAGCTTAAAACTCACTGATTAGAGAGACAGGGGAAAAGTGTCTGAGGAGAGACAGGGAGAAAGTGTCTGAGGAGAGACAGGGAGAAAGTGTCTCAGGAGAGACAGGGAGAAAGTGTCTGAGGAGAGACAGGGAGAAAGTGTCTGAGGAGAGACAGGGAGAAAGTGTCTGAGGAGAGACAGGGAGAAAGTGTCTGAGGAGAGACAGGGAGAAAGTGTCTGAGGAGAGACAGGGAGAAAGTGTCTGAGGAGAGACAGGGAGAAAGTGTCTGAGGAGAGACAGGGAGAAAGTGTCTCAGGAGAGACAGGGAGAAAGTGTCTGAGGAGAGACAGGGAGAAAGTGTCTGAGGAGAGACAGGGAGAAAGTGTCTGAGGAGAGACAGGGAGAAAGTGTCTGAGGAGAGACAGGGAGAAAGTGTCTGAGGAGAGACAGGGAGAAAGTGTCTGAGGAGAGACAGGGAGAAAGTGTCTGAGGAGAGACAGGGAGAGAAAGAGAACAGACTGATGAAAAGAAAGACAGACAAAGAGACCTGTCTTCTACCATTTCTCTATATCTTCCCTCCTCTTTCCCTACTTCCCTCCCTCCTTCCCTTCTTCCCTCCCCCCTCCTTCCCTTCCTTCCTCCCTCCCCTCCCTCCCCTCCCTCCCTCCCTCCCTCCCTCCCTCCATGTGACCTGACACTAGACATATCTCTTCTTCAGGGCTGAAGGCTCTCTGTCTCTACTGTAGATTCTGACAGGTCTTCGTCCGTGATTAGAGTGATGTGAGCAATCAGGCACATTTATCAAAGTTTGCTGTTTAATTCTGTCATTCATCACACTGACCAGGAGGACTGATTGTAAATAGAACTTCCATCACTCAGCCACTGTGAATTAAACACCCTAATTGAACAAGAAGGAACATGGCTTGTGTTGCTACGCATGTGCACACAAGTGTGGATTGATACAGTGAGACACACACACACACACACACACACACACACTGCAACTGGCGACAAGCAGCTTCTCTCCTTCTCACCCTGCTCTGCTCTGGTTTCAGATGGTGGATTCAACATCAGACATCTCATAGTGGATTCACCCTGACTGAGAGACAACATCAGACATCTCATAGTGGATTCACCCTGACTGAGAGACAACATCAGACACCTCATAGTGGATTCACCCTGACTGAGAGACACCAGACACCTCATAGTGGATTCACCCTGACTGAGAGACAACATCAGACACCTCATAGTGGATTCACCCTGACTGAGAGACACCAGACACCTCATAGTGGATTCACCCTGACTGAGAGACAACATCAGACACCTCATAGTGGATTCACCCTGACTGAGAGACACCATCAGACACCTCATAGTGGATTCACCCTGACTGAGAGACACCAGACACCTCATAGTGGATTCACCCTGACTGAGAGACACCATCAGACACCTCATAGTGGATTCACCCTGACTGAGAGACAACATCAGACACCTAATAGTGGATTCACCCTGACTGAGAGACAACATCAGACACCTCATAGTGGATTCACCCTGACTGAGAGACACCATCAGACACCTCATAGTGGATTCACCCTGACTGAGAGACACCATCAGACACCTCATAGTGGATTCACCCTGACTGAGAGACAACATCAGACACCTCATAGTGGATTCACCCTGACTGAGGGACACCATCAGACACCTCATAGTGGATTCACCCTGACTGAGAGACACCATCAGACACCTCATAGTGGATTCACCCTGACTGAGGGACATCATCAGACACCTCATAGTGGATTCACCCTGACTGAGAGACACTATCAGACACCTCATAGTGGATTCACCCTGACTGAGAGACACCATCAGACACCTCATAGTGGATTCACCCTGACTGAGAGACACCATCAGACACCTCATAGTGGATTCACCCTGACTGAGAGACACCATCAGACACCTCATAGGGGATTCACCCTGACTGAGAGACAACATCAGACACCTCATAGTGGATTCACCCTGACCGAGAGACACCATCAGACACCTCATAGTGGATTCACCCTGACTGAGAGACACCAGACACTTCATAGTGGATTCACCCTGACGGCGAGACACCATCAGACACCTCATAGTGGATTCACCCTAACTGAGAGACACCAGACACCTCATAGTGGATTCACCCTAACTGAGAGACATCAGACACCTCATAGTGGATTCACCCTGACTGAGAGACACCATCAGACACCTCATAGTGGATTCACCCTGACTGAGAGACACCATCAGACACCTCATAGTGGATTCACCCTGACTGAGAGACACCAGACACCTCATAGTGGATTCACCCTGACTGAGAGACACCATCAGACACCTCATAGTGGATTCACCCTGACTGCGAGACACCATCAGACACCTCATAGTGGATTCACCCTGACTGCGAGACAACATCAGACATCTCATCACTGCTCTGATTGATTATAAATCTTTAGCATTTTGAGGATAAAATATAACCTACACTACATGGTTAAAAGTATGTGGACATCTGCTCATCAAACATCTCATTACAAAATCATGGGCATTAATATGGAGTTGGTCCCGCCTGCTATAACAGCCTCCATTCTTCTGGGAAGGCTTTCCACTAGATGTTGGAACATTGTTGTGGGGAGTTGCTTCTATTCAGCCATAAGAGCATTAGTGAAGTCGGGCACTGATGTTGGGCGATTAGGCCTGGCTCGCAGTCGGTGTTCCAATTCATCAAAGGTGTTTGATGGGGTTGAGGTCAGGGCTCTGTGCAGGCCAGTCAAGTTCTTCCACACCGTTCTCAACAAATAATTTCTGAATGGACCTGGCTTTGTGCATGGGGGCATTGTCATGCTGAAACAGCAAAGGGCCTTCCCCAAACTGTTGCCACAAAGTACAAACACAGAATCGTCTAGAATGTCATTGTATGCCGTAGCGTTAAGATTTCCCTTCACTGGAACTAAGGGGCTTAGCCCAAACCATGAAAAACTGCCAGATGGTGAAGCGTGATTCATCACTCCAGAGAACTATTTTCCACTCTTCCTGAGTGCAATGGCGGTGAGCTTTACACCACTCCAGGCTTTTGTGCGCTGCTCGGCCATGGAAACCCATTTCATGAAGCTCCCGACAAACAGTTCTTGTGTTGACATTGCTTCCAGAGGCATTTTGGAATTCAGTTGTGAGTGTTGCAACTGAGAACAGACGATGTTCACGCGCTACGCGCTTCAGCACTCGGCTATCCCGTTCTGAGAGCTTGTGTGGCCTACCACTTCGCGGCTGAGCCGTTATTGCTGCTAGACATTTTCACTTCACAATAACACCACTTACAGTTGACTGGGGAAGCTCTAGCAGGCCAGACATTTGGAAAGGGAGCATCCTATGACGGTGCCACTTTGAAAGTCATAGGGGGCCTCCCGAGTGGCGCAGCAGTCTAAAGCACTGCATCTCAGTGCTAGAGGCATCACTACAAGCCCGGGTTCCATCCTGGGCTGTATCACAACCTGCCGTGATTGAGAGTCCCATAGGGCAGCGCAAAATTGGCCCAGTGTCATCCAGTTAGGGTAGGATTTGGCCGGGGGGGCTTTACTTGTCTCATCGCGCTCTAGTGACTCCTTGTGGTGGGCCGGGGAGCCTGCAAGCTGACCTCGGTCGTCAGGTGAACGGCACATTTGTGTGGCTGGCTTCCGTGTTAAGTGGGCGGGTGTTAAGAAGCACGGTTTGGCGGGTCATGTTTCGGAGGACGCATGACTTGACCTTCACCGCCCAAGCCCGTTAGGGAGTTGTAACGATGAGACAAGATCGGAATTGGGGAGAAAAAAAGGGGGTAAAAAAATTATAATTGCGAGAAAAAATATCACTGAGCTCTTCAGTACAGGCCATTCTACTGCCAATGTTTGTCTATGGAGATTGCATTACTGTGTGCTCAATTTTATACACCCGTTAGCAACGGGTGTAGCTGAAATAGCCAAATCCACTAATTTAAAGGGGAGTCCACATACTGCTATTTCTACATGTATAGTTAATTTATGTCCACAACCAGGATAATTAGGCCTTCCATAGTGCACACAAAACAATGA